>NC_077229.1:418693167-418738002 GCF_027887165.1 Monodelphis domestica | reverse complement strand
GAAAAATGACCAGAGAAACCACCTCCTAGCTCTTTGTGCTTTTTCATCATCTTTGCTCCTGAATTTTGGGTGTCCCCTGGGTCTGGAGTGTCCTTCTGTTTTTGGTTTTGGTTTTTTTTTTTACTATTGAATTCCTGCTCATATTTTGAAGCTAAGTTTGAGAATACCGTCTCCTCTGCAAAGCCTTCTCTGATTTCCCCAGGATTATTATGATCTAGATTCTCACGCCTCTTTGGTTTTTGCCTTTAGAGGGGGCTGCAATTTTGTTTGTTTCTGTCTTATTCCCCCTATTTGAGGAAAGGAATCCAGTCTCATGTAAACTTTCTAGTTTTCCCCAAATATTCTGAACACAATAAGTTTTTTTTTTTAACCCTTCTGTCTTAGAATCAATTCCTTTTTATCTTAGAATCAATGCTATGTATTGGTTCCAAGACAGAAGAGCAGTAAGGGCTAGGCAATGGGGGTTAAAGTGACTTGCCCAGGGTCACACAGCTAGGAAGTATCTGAGGCCATATTTGAACCCAGGACCTCCCCATCTCTAGTCCTGGCTCTCAATCCACTGCAGCACCTAGCTGCTTCCACAATGGGTGTTACATTTCTATTGAACTAGTGAAATTCAAATGGTCTAATGTATGTAAAGCTCTTTGCCACACTTTGAAATACTACTATATAAACATCATCAGCTCATCATCTTCTTCATCATTATCATCTGATTTTTGAGTTTGAGACAGACCCCCAAGATAGGGGTGGGGTGTGTGCAACCAGCTCGAAATTTCGATCATCAGAGATTCATTCTTTTAAGTTAAGCTTGGTCTTCCTGCCTTTCCCCTCGAAAAGACTGCTATTCTTAGGGGCAACTAGGTAGCACTCTTCTGCCTTGGAATGGATACACAGTATTATTGATTCTAAAACAGAAAGAAGGTAAGGGTTTAAGGAAAGAAAGAAAGAAAGAAAGAAAGAAAGAAAGAAAGAAAGAAAGGAGAAAAGAAAGAAAGAAAGAAAAGAAAGGAAAAAGAAAAGAAAGAAAAGAAAGAAAGAAAGAAAGAAAAAGAAGGAAAGAAAGGAAAGAAGAAAAGAAAGAAAGAAAGAAAGAAAGAAAGAAGAAAGAAAGGAGAAAAAAAGAAAGAAAGAAAGAAAGAAAGAAAGAAAGAAGGAAAGAAGGAAAGAAGAAAAGAAAGAAAGAAGAAAGAAAGAAAGAAAGAAAGAAAGAAAGAAAGAAAGAAAGAAAGAAAGAAAGAAAGAAAGAAAGGAAAGAAAGAAAGAAAGAAAGAAAGAAAGAGAAAAAAAAAGGCTACTATTCCTGAGAGGAGTTTATCAGGTGCTGACAGGAGAGTCCTGGGTGCCAGCCAGGAACAATTACATCAGTGAGTGAGCGAGTGAGAGTGGTGTGTGAGATGCAGCCCGGGTGGGGAGGGGGGCGGGGGAAGATAGGAAAAGGTGAGAGTGGCTGCACTTGAGGCAAATGTCACCCATTACACAATTTTTCCTTGATTAACTGGCAAATCCACTGGGGCTGGGGATTGGAAGGGGAAGAAGGGAGGGGAGTAGCAGGAAAAATAAGTAGAGTTAAGAAGGAAAGAAAAAACAGGGAGAAAGTGAGACACTGAATGACTGAAACCGAGGTGATCAAAGAGAGGAGGGACGTGCAGGAAGGGGGGGAGGGAGAGAGAGAGAGAGAGAGAGAGAGAGAGAGAGAGGAGAGAGAGAGAGAGAGAGAGAGAGAGAGAGAGAGAGAGAGAGAGAGAGAGAGAGAGAGAGAGAGAGAGAGAGAGAGAGAGAGACAGAGAGAGAGAGAGAGAGAGAGAGAGAGGAGAGAGAGAGAGAGAGAGAGAGAGAGGAGAGAGGAGAGAGAGAGAGAGAGAGAGAGAGAGAGAGAGAGAGAGAGAGAGAGAGAGAGAGAGAGAGAAGGTTTTCCTGGTCCCAGACGCATCGCTTCTCTCCCCTCAGCACCAGGCACGGGGACTCTTAGAATGAACCCAGCATTCCTTGGCGTCCCTCTCGCACTGCGGCACAGACCGACATCAAATCCCTTTGCATGGGGCATCCAAGGGGACAGTGACCTACATCTCCGTAGCCTCGATGTGTGTGTGAGGGGGGAAGGTGGTATCTAAAAGGTCCTTAAAAATCCAACACCAATCTGTAACAAACTCTGTTTCTCCGGTCATCTTCTCACTCCCCTCTCCCAACTCCCCCGCATGTCCCTCCCCAACTTCTCCTGTGCCTCTTTAAATGCTACTGATCCTTCAAGGCTCAAAACCGGTCCCAGCTCCTGCATAAAGTCTTCCCCATCCCTTTGGCCCTCATTAGCCCCTAATTCCGCCTCCATCCCCCACTCCCCATCTGCTGGGGCCATAATAGATCTCCGGGCCACACTTTATGACCCTTTAGATCGGAGGCATTTAGGATTGGAAGGGACTTGATTAGATTTAATTTAGCACTTTATTATATTGTGTTGTATTGTTCTCTAATTGTTTCAAGGCGGTGGATAATTAGGTGCTGAATTATGCAGCAGAGGCTATAAAGGCTAGAAGAGTTCAGATGAGAGGCCGAGCCGGAAAAGCTGGGACCCTGGGAGAATGGAAGCTTGGGCTGGGAAGGCAGTGGGGCCAGGGCTGGGCTTTGAAGGATGGGTAAGGTTTGGAGAAGCAAGGAGAAAGGAGAGCAGGTTCAGCTGCCCGATATCTGGGCTGGATGCTATCTCCAGATCTCTGCAGGCAGAGTTACTTGCCCTGGAGAAAATATATTTGGTTCCTGACTGGGTCTGGCTTCTTTTTGCCTCCCCAAAGCGGGTATTCCTGCCTTCTGCCACTCACTGCTGGGGCATAACAGAAAGGCGGGGCTAGATTTGGAAGGCAGCTGAGTATGGTAGATTGAAAGTTGACCTTGCAGCCAAGTAAATATAGATCCCAGTCCTGCCTCTGACACAGAGCTGCTGTGTGACTCTGGGTAAATCACTTAAGCTCTCAGTACTCCAGGTCAAAGGTGTCAAATCATTTAGTTCACTACACTCCCAACTGCTGCAAAACCTGATTGAAATGCAATTGTGAAATTATTAACAAAATAAAAATACAATAAAACATAAATAACATCCCATTTTAAAACTCAATATGCAACCTGAAGAGATCCTTGTATGGATTGTTCAGTTGTTTTATATAGAGTCCAACTCTTTGTGACAACATTTGGGGTATTCCTGGCAATGATCCTGGCCATTTCCTTCTCCAGCTCATTTGACAGATGAGGAAACTGAGGCAAATAAGCTTAAGTGACTTGCCCAGGGTCACACAGCTAGTTAGGGTCTGAGGTCAGATTTGAATTTAGGAAGATTAGGCCTGGCACTCCAACAATTGCACCATCTATGTGTGATTAGTGGCCCTTCCTCCCCTATTTCTATTTGAATTTGACACCTTGCCCTAGGCAACTCTCTAAGACTATAAATGGAATTGTAAGGGTCTCTACATTGCTAAGGAGAATTTCCTTATCAAAGAGTTTTCTAAATTGATGAAATTTTATGATTCAATTATTCATTTATTTAATCTGTATTTATTTTATAAGTTATATTAAAATTAATGAGCAAATAATATTGATAAATTACAAATTACATACAATTAATAAGTTATAAATTATATTTATTCTTTAATTTAATTTAAATTTGTTTTTATAATTTCACATTTGTTTAATGAATGTGGTATGTCCTACCACATCTCTGACCTAGAACAGATCCAGTCCCAATTTCCATTCTTGATTTACTGCAAATGTTTTCTTCTTCTCTTCCATCTGCAATCACTTCCCTTTTTCATGAATCTCCTTGTTCCCCCAGGTGCTCAGAACCCTTTGTTCTCTCTTGGTCCTTCTCATTACAGAAGGAAAATTTGTCCTAATTAACTCATTTGACCAGAAATTGTATTTGTGGTAGAGGAACTTGAAAAGAATCAGAGCAGCTAGGCAGCACAGTGGACAGAGGGACTAGGCCTGGATATGGGAGGTCTTGGGTTTAAATCTGATCTCAGACACTTCCTAGGTATATGACCCTGCACAAGTCACTTAACTCCCATTGCCTAGCTCTTAACGTTCTTTTGCCTTGGAATTCATATTAAGACAGAGTAAGGGTTTAAAAAAATATCCTAGTGGATAGACTTGGAGATAGGCACTCTTGGGTTCCAATTCTACTCTTGATACTTATCAGACCTGTGACCCTGGACAAATCCCATAACCTCCCTGAGCCCCAGTTTCCTCTTCTGTAAAAATGGATCACATAACTATGATTCATGTCTGACGAAGCTGTAGTAAGGCTCAAACAAAATAATCTGTATAAAGTGTTTTTAAAAATCTTAAAATGCTATATAAATGTCAGTTTTATTATTACAAATGTCAGAAGCATCACGATCTAGCCAAAGCCATCATTTACAGAGGAAGGAACAATCCCAGGGAAATAAATTAATGCTGAATGTTAGTGTCAGAGCTGGGGTTTGAGCACTGGTCTTTTAGCTCCAAGTGAAGTGCTTATTTCCCTTCTCAGTGACTTGATGTCTCCCCCTTAGGGATCCAGAGAAGGCAATTCACCCAAAAGAAAGCTTTCTGATGGTATTTCAGGCACTGGAAAAACTCTTGGGGAAAAGCTATTTGGGCTGACCGAGAGTATTCATGGCTGGGGAAATGTGTGAGTGACTATAATTAAAAGAATGTAGATTTAGAGCTGGAAGGGACCTAAAAGTGACTGCTTCCAACCCTCTCATTTTACTGATCAGAAAAATGGAGCCCAAAGAGGTTTTGACTCCCCCAAGGTCACACAGCTAGGGTCTAAGGCAAGAGGTCCACTTAACTGCAAGTCAAGTGCTGTATATACTATATATGATAGTGAACATTTCAGAGATTGAGTGCCCAAACTGCAAACCTCATGCGCATGTGAACCCCACTTCCCCAGAGGGTTCAAAAAACTTCTAACAGTTTGTTAGAAAAGCAGCTGCAGGTTTGTTACCTAAGGTCTGAGATAGTAGAAAAGTCAATAGGTGCCATGAATTCACCTGTAAACAACTTTATGCCTGCAGCCAATTCTGGAGGAAGTGGAGTCTTAGGATGTTTGCTCTCAAAGTGCTGTTTGAAGGTCTTGGGGTCCGGCATTTGTGTCTTACAAACAGTGCAGGTATATATCAAGGCAGCCTTAGCAGCAGCCTTCTGATCATGTCCTTGTTTCTTTTTTTGTCCAGCTTGTTTTTTGACATTTTTCTACTGAGACTGAACCCCACCACCCACCACAGGGGAAGGAGGAGGTACTCCCAAAGGCTGCTGGGCAGAGGCTGGAGATGTGAGAAATGCCCTCAGGTGTAGTGGAGAAGGGGAAGGGAGCAGTCCCTTCTGGCATACTCTGGCATGCCTGCCATAGGTTCACCAACACAGCCATAGACCATACCTGTCATTGCATCCTTGAACTTTAGACCACAGGCTTACTTTTCATAGACCGCAGGGGCCAATTTTCACTTCTATAAAAATGATTATAAAGTTGGTAAGAGTCACTGGGCTCCATCCAGCTGGGTGGAATGTAGAGATTCAGGCTAGCCAAGCTGTTCTAGGCAGCAGACTCTGTGCTAAAGTGGGAAGAACTATATCCATTCATATTAATGAATAAAGTCTGGGAATGATATTGAAAGATTTGGGGGTGGAGAAGAAGGGAGGGGAGGGGTGGGAGAAGTATTTGGTCTTGAAGCAATCTAGGCAGGAAGAAATAACCTCATGAGAAGGGAAGAGCAACACCTGACCACCTTCTGTGCCTATTTCCAGGTTATCACGACAGCAGTAGGCAGCTCTGCCTGGAGCCAGTCAACCAATTTGATGAGGGCACCTTAATGCTTTGCCAGGGAACCATTGAGGCAGATCCATAGTTCATAGTGTTACCCTCTAAGAATTGGCACATTGAAAGAGGAGGAAAATAGATACTGTTCAAACTGGTCTCAATGTTAGCTTAAAATGAAAATAATGCTTATATTGAAATACATCTTGAAAAAACATTTTTTAAAATTAAATGTTATTTTTTTCAATAAATAAGCATTTATTCCCCACCCCCCACCCCCATCCCGTCAGCCTCCTCTCTACATTGGGAAAAAAAGAAAAAAGACAAAAACTAAACACTTATTACACACATACATAGTCAGGGGTAGTACCTAGGTAGCTCAGTGGTCTGAGAGCCAGGCTTAGAGATGGGGAGGTCCTGGGTTCAAATATGGGCTCAGATACTTCAGCTGGGTGACTTCAATTATTTAATGGCAGTTACCTAGCACTTCATAAAGAGGAAGGGAAGGGTTTAAAAAAATAAAAAACTAAAACAGAAACAAATGCATGGTCAAGGAAAACAAATTCCCATGTTGACTGTGTTAAAAAATATATGTCTTGGAGCAGCTGAGTAGCTCAGTGGATTGAAAGCCAAGTTTAGAAACAGGAGGTCCTAGGTTCAAATCTGACCTCAGACACTTCCTAGCCGTATGACCCTGGGCAAGTCACTTAAGCCCCAGTGTCTAGCCTGTACTACTCTTCTGTCTTGGAACCAATACATAGTAGTGATTGTAGGGAGGAAGGTAAGGGTTTAAAAAATCTTTCTCTCTCTCTCTCTCCATCTATCCATCTATCTATCTATCTATCTATCTATCTATCTATCTATCTATCTATCTCTCTCTCTCTCTCTCTACCTCTCTCTCTATCTATCTATCCATCCATCTATCTATCTATCTATCTATCTATCTATCTATCTATCTATCTATCTATCTGAGTTATTAAATCTTTCAAAAGTATTTTTTGCTATGTTATTATATAAATGGATCTCCTGGTCAATCAACTAGTATTTTAAAAGTATTTACTATATGTCAGGGAGTGTATAGGGTAATTGGAGGATTAGTACCAAACACTGAGCAACTCACATAATTTTAACACTTGCTATGCTGACTCTACAAGGGTAAACACATATACACACAGAGACTATAGTAATTAGTAAGGCAAAATAAATATTACTGGCAATCTGGTTCTATTTTATCTTGACTGTAATATATGGCGTGTTCAGGGAGGACCAGCCTCTTTGGTGTAAGGACTTTCCAAGCCCTCTTCAGGGCATCTCATCTTCCTTTGGTGTCCTCTTGCCATCCAACTCTCACTTGTAGCCACCCCCTGGGAAAATTGACTGGGCAGATGGACTAAATCAGGCTGAGGGTAACTGGCAGGCTTCAAACCAATCATTGGTGAGTTAGGGGATTGTCTACCTCAGGCATGTGAAGACTTCCCTCAGTAGAACAGTTTGTTCCAATGGCCATGAAGGCTGCTAAAGCAGGCACTGTGGAATGCTTAGAGTTTAGTCAGACTTCAAAGATGCCAAAGTCATCTGCTGCATCCCAAGCCATCATCAGTCATCCTGACTTTTGTCTTGTCCCTGGACTTTGGTGGCTCTGGAAGAAAGAGTGAAGCTGATGTCTTTGTACAACTCTGCTTCATTTAAATCCAGTTCATGTGCTAGTTAAGACATGCCTCCATGATGTCATTAGTCCTCTTCAAAAATGAAGAATGAACAGCATATGATATGCCAGGGACTGTACTAAACACCGGGCAATACAAAAGGCAGTATCAGTCCTTGCCCATAGGGAGCTGATGTCCTAAATGGGGGAGACACCATGAATAGAAATAGCTATGTGCAAGAGACAAGAGACTGGAAGACAGGACCTTACATATGTCAAAAGATAACTCCCAAACACAGAAGTCTAATATAGTCAATAAATCATAATGAGAGTTCAGAGAAGGTAAAGATCATGGCAGGCCAGGATGATCAGGGAAGGCTTCATGGAAAAGGTGAAACATGAACTGGACATTGAAGGATGGAAAAGGGCATCAAAGAGGATGAGGAGAAGGCATTCTAAGCAGTCGGGAGAGCATGAGAAAAAAGTCATTGAGACTGGAAAGTGCTAGGTCTGCTGGGGTACAGACTGGTCTGACTGTCTAGAGGGGCCTTGTAGGGGAGTGGTGGGAAATTAGGATAGAAAGGTAGGGTTGAACCAGATTAGGAAGCATCTTAAATGGCAAACTGAGTTTACCAGGTTTTATCTTATAGGCAGTGAGGCCCCTGTAGGTCTTTTGGTGATCATACACCTCCTTGTTTTATGCCTCATCTGTGATTATTATCAGAGGTTCATTGAACAAGGTTTTTTTTTTGTTGTTGCATCTTATAGCCTGTATGGTGGCATTTTGTTCCATCAAATTAAATGCTTTTTCATAATCAACAAACGATAAGCACTGAGAGACCTCATGTTCCTCGTATTTCAGTCAATTGTGAAATGATAAAGATGTGGCTCATGGTTGAATATCACTCATGGAAGCCTCTGCTCGTGCCCCGATAATTCCCTGGATAGAGCAGAAATGGCAGTCATTTTCTTATTGTGTTCTATAGATGAACTATGGTTTTCTTGTGAAATAACACCTCTCCCCTAACCCGCCCTAGACCCTCAACTTCTCTGGCTGGCCTCTAATGGAGAGAAAGAAAGGGAACTCCGTCTCTAATTCTCTTCCCTGCTTGTCCCCCACAAAACTTTGGTTATCTCTTCAGCTTGAAGACTTTGGTTACTAAGTCCTTATTGCCCAGGCAATTGGATTCCATTATGATGCCAGAGCAGACTCCAGAGATGCTAAATTGTACCTCTGTGACTGGTCCTGGAAGTTTCTTTTTTTTTTTTTTAAATTTTTATTTGGTCATTTCCAAACATTATTCATTGGAATTCATTGGAAACAAAGATCATTTTCTTTTCTTCCCTCCCCCCCTCCCACCATCTCTCCCATAGCCAATGCGCGATTCCACTGGGTATCACATGTGTTCTTGATTCAAACCCATTTTCATGTTGTTGGTATTTGCATTAGAGTGTTCATTTAGAGTCTCTCCTCAGTCATATCCCCTCCAACCCTGTAGTCAAGCAGTTGCTTTTCAGCGGTATTTTTACTCCCACAGTTTATCTTCTGCTTGTGGATAGTGTTTTTTAGATCCCTGCAGATTGTTCAGGGGCACTGCATTGCCACTAATGGAGAAGTCCATCACCTTCGATTGTACCACAATGTATCAGTCTCTGTGTACAATGTTTTACTGGTTCTGCTCCTTTCGCTCTGCATCACTTCCTGGAGGTTGTTCCAGTCTCCATGGAATTCCTCCACTTTATTATTTCTTTTAGCACAATAGTATTCCATCACCAACATATACCACAATTTGTTCAGCCATTCCCAAATTGATGGGCATCCCCTCGTTTTCCAATTTTTGGCCACCACAAAGAGTGCAGCTATGAATATTAGTGTACAAGTCTTTTTCCTTATTATCTCTTTGGGGTACAAACCCAGCAGTGCTATAGCTGGATCAAAGGGCAGACAGTCTTTTATCACCCTTTGGGCATAGTTCCAAATTGCCCTCCAGAATGGTTGGATCAATTCACAACTCCACCAGCAATGAATTAATGTCCCTACTTTGCTATATCCCCTCCAGCATTCATTACTTTCCATAGCTGTTATGTTAGCCAATCTGCTAGGTGTGAGGTGATACCTCAGAGTTGTTTTGATTTGCATCTCTCTGATTATCACCTTTTCATGTGCTTATTAATAGTTTTGATTTCTTTGGCTGAGAACTGCCTGTTCATGTCCCTTGCCCATTTATCAATTGGAGAATGGCTTGATTTTTTGTACAATTGATTTAGCTCTTTGTAAATTTGAGTAATTAAACCTTTGTCAGAGGTTTTTATGAAGATTGTTTCCCAATTTGTTGCTTCCCTTCTGATTTTAGTTACATTGGTTTTGTTTGTACAAAAACTTTTTAATTTGATGCAGTCAAAATTATTTATTTTACATTTTGTGACTCTTTCTAAGTCTTGCTTGGTTTTAAAATCTTTCCCTTCCCAAAGGTCTAACAGGTATACTATTCTGTGTTCACCTAATTTACTTATAGTTTACTTCTTTATGTTCAAGTCATTCACCCATTCTGAATTTATCTTGGTGTAGGGTATGAGATGTTGATCCAAACCTAATTTCTCCCACACTGTCTTCCAATTTTCCCAGCAGTTTTTATGAAATAGTGGATTTTTGTCCCAAAAGCTGGGATCTTTGGGTTTGTCATAAACTGTCTTGCTGAGATCATTTATGCCAAGTCTATTCCACTGATCCTCCTTTCTGTCTCTTAGCCCGTATCAAATTGTTTTGATGACCACTGCTTTATAGTATAGTTTGAGATCTGGGACTGCAAGTCCTCCTTCCTTTGCATTTTTTTTTCATGATTTCCCTGGATATCCTTGATCTTTTGTTCTTCCAAATGAACTTAGTTATGGTTTTTTCTAATTCAGTAAAGAAGTTTTTTGGTAGTTCAATGGGTATGGCACTAAATAAGTAAATTAATTTGGGTAGGATTGTCATTTTTATTATGTTAGCTCGTCCCACGCATGAGCAATCAATGTTTTTCCAATTGTTTAGATCTAGTTTTAGCTGTGTGGAAAGTGTTTTGTAGTTGTGTTCATATAGTTCCTGTGTTTGTCTCGGCAGATAGATTCCTAAGTATTTTATATTGTCTAGGGTGATTTTGAATGGTATTTCGCTCTCTAATTCTTGCTGCTGAAATGGGTTAGAGATATATAGAAATGCTGATGACTTATGCGGGTTTATTTTGTATCCTGCAGCTTTGCTAAAGTTGTTGATTATTTCGAGTAACTTTTTGGTTGATTCTGTAGGATTCCTTAAGTAAACCATCATATCATCTGCAAAGAGTGATAGCTTGGTCTCCTCATTGCCAATTTTAATACCTTCAATTTCTTTTTCTTCTCTAATTGCTACTGCTAGTGTTTCTAGTACAATGTTAAATAATAGAGGTGATAATGGACATCCTTGTTTTACTCTTGATCTTATTGGAAAGGCTTCTAGTTTATCCCCATTGCAGATGATGTTTGCTGGTGGTTTTAGATATATACTGTTTATTATTTTTAGGATAGGCCCTTCTATTCCTATACTTTCTAGTGTTTTCAATAGGAATGGGTGTTGTATTTTATCAAAGGCTTTTTCTGCATCTATTGAGATAATCATGTGATTTTTGTCAGTTTGCTTGTTAATATGGTCAATTATGTGGATGGTTTTCCTAATATTGAACCATCCTTGCAATCCTGGTATGAATCCTACCTGGTTATAGTGGATAACCCTTATGATGACTTGCTAGAGTCTTTTTGCTAGTATCCTATTTAGGATTTTTGTGTCTATATTCATTAGGGAGATTGGTCTATAGTTTTCTTTCTCTGTTTTTGACCTGCCTGGCTTTGGGATCAGTACCATGTTTGTGTCATAGAATGAATTTGGTAGAACTCCTTCTTGGCCTATTCTGTCAAATAGTTTGTTTAATATTGGGATTAACTGTTCTTTGAATGTTTGATAGAATTCGTTTGTGAATCCATCTGGACCTGGGGATTTTTTCTTAGGGAGTTCTTTGATGGCTTGTTCAATTTCTTTTTCTGAAATGGGGTTTGAGGTCTCCTTTTTCATGTTGGATAATGTCAATTTGGTTTATTTCTTTCCTTTTTTTAATTAGACTGACTAGTACTTTGTCTATTTTATTTGTTTTTTCAAAATACCGGCTTCTAGTCTTATTTATTAAATAAATAGTTCTTTGCCTTTCAATTTTATTAATTTCTCCTTTGAGTTTTAGGATCTCTAATTTAGTCTTCATCTGAGGATTTTTAATTTGTTCACTTTCTAATTTTTTAATTTGCATGCCCAATTCATTGACCTCTGCCCTTCTTAATTTGTTAATATATGAACTCAAGGATATAAATTTCCCCCCGAGTACTGCTTTGGCTGCATCCCATAGGTTTTGAAAGGATGTCTCATCATTGTCATTTTCTTCAATGAAGTTATTAATTGTTTCTATGATTTGTTCTTTAACTAACTGGTTTTGGAGAATCATATTGTTTAATTTCCAATTAATTTTTGATTTACCTCTCCATGTTCCCTTACTAATTATTATTTTCATTGCATTGTGATCTGAGAAAGTTGCATTTATTATTTCTGCTCTTTTGCACTTGTTTGCAATGTTTTTATGTCCTAATACATGGTCAAGTTTTGTAAATGTACCATGTGCTGCAGAAAAGAAGATATATTCCTTTTTGTCCCTATTTATTTTTCTCCACATGTCTACTAACTCTAATTTTTCTAAGATTTCATTCACTTCTCTTGCCTCTTTCTTATTTATTTTTTGGTTTGATTTATCTAGTTCGGATAGAGGATGGTTCAGATCTCCCACTAGTATAGTTTTTCTATCTATTTCGTCCTTGAGTTCCTCTAGTTTCTCCTTTAGAAATTTGGATGCTATGCCATTTGGTGCATACATGTTGAGTACAGATTTTCCTCACTGTCTATACTGCCTTTTATCAGGATGTAATTACCTTCCCAATCTCTTTTAACTAGATTTATTTTTACTTTGGCTTTGTCAGATATCATGATTGCGACTCCTGCCTTCTTTTTGTCAGTTGATGCCCAATAGATTTGGCTCCACCCTCTTACTTTCACCCTATGCGAATCTACCTTTCTCATATGTGTTTCTTGTAGACAGCATATGGTAGGGTTTTGGACTCTAATCCACTCTGCTATTCGCTTGTGTTTTATGGGTGAGTTCATTCCATTCACATTCAGAGTTATGATTACTAGCTGTGTATTTCCCAGCATTTTGATTTCTGCTCCTTTACCTGCCTTTTCTTCTTTCACTATTTCCTTCTACACCAATGTTTGCTTTTGAACAGTTCCCCTTGTTCCCACCCTTATTTTACTTCCCTTTCTACCCCCCTCCCTACTTATCCCCCCTTATTTTCCCTGTAGTCTTTCTAAAATTAACCCCCCCCACTCCCTCCCTCTCTTGTACTGCTTTCCTTTCCACCAGACCGTTTGTTACCCTTCTACTCCCCTATAGGGGGCAAATCTATTCTCTGCCCCCAATGGATTGGATTGTTTCCCCCTCTTTGAGTCACTTTCAAAGCATGTAAAAGTTGAGTATTTCCTGTCTCTGACCTCTTTACCCTTCCAGTGTATTGATGTTCTCCCCCCTCCCACCATGAGCTTCTTTATGACATAAATTTACCCCCATTTGTTTCTTTTCCCATTTCTTTTAATATGAACCTATTTTTAAGCTCTAGTTATATATATATATATGTATATATATATACATATACTCATGCGTATGTATTTTTGCATGCATATATCTATATACCTATGTATGTCTTGTCCTTTCATCCTATACAGTTTGTTGCTGTTCCCTCTAAGTATACTTCTTTTGTTTCCCAGCTAATAACAACAGTTTTTAAGAGTTACCAATGACCTCTTTTCTTATAGGGATACATATCATTTTAACTTATTGAGTCTCTTAAAAAATTATTTTTGTTTTTCTTTTTTCCCCTCTTTTTTAATTACCTTTAAATGATTCTCTTGAGTTCTGTGCTTGGACATCAAATTTTTTGTTCAGGTCTGGTCTTTTCTTTACGAATTCTTGAAATTCTTCTATTTTGTTGAATGACCATACTTTCCCCTGTAAGAATATAGTCAGTTTTGCTGGGTAGTTGATTCTTGGTTGTAGACCTAGTTCCCTTGCTTTCCGGAATATCGTATTCCATGCCTTTCTTTTTTTCAGAGTGGATGCAGCCAGATCCTGAGTTATCCTCACTGTGGGTCCTTGGTATCTGAATGACTTCTTCTTGGCAGCTTGTAATATCTTTTCTTTGGTCTGATAGTTTTTGAATTTGGCTATAACATTCCTGGGTGTTGTCAGTTGGGGATTAAGTACAGGAGTTGATCTGTGGATTCTATCAATCTCCACTTTACCCTCTTGTTCAAGGATTTCGGGGCAGTTTTCTTTAATAATTTCCTGTAATATAATGTCCAGGCTTTTTCTTTTGTTATGGTCTTCTGGTAGGCCAATAATTCTTAAATTGTCTCTCCTTGAATGATTTTCTAAATCCTCTGTTTTGTGAATGAGATGCTTCATATTTTCCTCAATTTTTTCATTCTTTTGGTTTTGTTTTATAATGTCTTGCTGCCTTGTGAGGTCGCTCGATTCAAGTTGTTGTATTCTGGTCCTTGAAGACTGGATTTCATCCTTAGTTTTTTGGTCGTCCTTTTCCTTTTGGTTGGATTTTCTTTGGAGGTCATCTTTCATCTTCTTCACCTCATCTTTCATCTCCTTTGCCTCATTTTCCAGCTGGTTGATTTTGGCTTTCAAGACACTATTTTCTGTTTCCAGATGACTTATCTTAGTTTTTAAGTTCTTTTCCCAATTGTCTTCAGCATCTCTTAATTGAATTGCATTTTGACTTCTTCCAAAGCCTGTATCCAATTCGCTGGGATTTCTGATTTTTTCTTTGCTGGGTCCTCCCCCTCTGTTTCATTCACTCTTTGCTCATTATTTGTGTAGAAGCTGTCTATTGTAATTTATTTCTTCTTTTTTTGTTGTTTGCTCGAGTTTACCCCTTCTTTGCTCCCCATATTTGGCTGTGCTCTTGCTCCTCTCATTTTGTTTTGGTTTTGGGGCTGTCAGTCTCCCCTCTTGGAGCTTTGTCAGATCTCTTGGTACAGTCTCTAGGGGAGGAATGTTAGCTTCCCTGTCCTCTGGAGGCTTTTGATTGGATTGAGTTCAATTGGGTTGGGCTGTATGTGGTATGAAGCACTGAGGCTCTGAAGACTCCTGTAAGGCTGGGCCGCCCAGGTGCTCTCCAGTTCTCTCCAGCTGTTTCTCTGCTGTCCACAAGTGCCTTTGCCCACCTCCCTAAACTCTGAGGAGTTCTGATGGGATTAGTTCAACTGGATTGGTCTGGATGTGCCCGAGGCAAGGGTGAGACTGGAGCCCAATGGAGGGACCCAGCCACTGCCCATTTCTCCCTGGCTTCCTCCCTGCTGTCCAAGCTGGACTCTCCGAGCCCGGCGCCCAGCTGCTCCCAAGGTAGACCCTGCAAACCAGCACCTTTGCCCACTCAGAGGTTCCCACTGCTGCTGGGGGCTCAGCCTTCTGGGTTGTGGGGGAGGAGTCCTGGGACCTTCACTCTGCCTTCCCCTTAGCCCTGAGTATTCTCAGATTCCGGCTTTTGGGGGGGCGTACCTTTTGACTTGAGTCCAGAAGGAGGGGTCCCCGCTTCTGTCCTGGTGTTCAGATTGCATTTCGGTGCCCTAGGAGCATTCAGTCTGTATCGGTAAGGAAGGGTCTTCCACGAGGTCTGAACTGTTGCTGCTTGCTAAGCTGCCATCTTGACTCTGCCTATCAGTCCAGGAAGTTTCTTAGTTTTTTGTTTCTTTCCTTTCCCCATTTCTGGGGAGTCAGATATGGCTGATGAAGGAAACTGCTTCTATTGGTCATGGAAATAGGTGGGCACATGCTGGGGCCACAAAGAAGACACAAGAATGACTTAAAGCCATACTTAAGTAGATACAAGATGGTAGATATCAGTGGTAGATACAAGATGGATGGGCAGGTCTCTAGTGCTCTATGCTCTCCTGGCCCTTCAGGTTCAGAGCATACTTACCAGGTAGCTCTCTCTGTTGGTGTTTTTGCCTTCATTAAACTATACATTCCATGAAGGCAGGGACCGTGTCTTAGTTAAATTTTGCATCTATCCTGAAAGGTACTATAATACAGCAGTTGCTTAATATATGCTTATTGTTTTCTTCCTAGGATGCTGTTGACAGACATGCCTGGGGGTTAGGAAGTGATAGGTGGATGGACAAGGATGATGGTAATGTTGGAATTGGACATGTGTAGGTCTTAAGCATAACAGAAACATTCATTGGGCATTGCTTGGAAATGATCTTATTATATTCTGTTGAGAGTCAGTGTGGCATTTATTGATACACACGTATTTAGACATGTATGTCATATGTATGTGTACTGGAAATAAAGCTAGAATTTGATTTAAACTCTGAGACACAGGGCAGCTCGGTAGCACAATAGATAAAGTGCCACACTTGGAGCCAGAAGGAACTGGGTTCAAACCTAGCCTCAGATGTTTCCTAGCTGGGTGACTCTGGGCAAATCACTTAACACCAGTTGCCCAGCCCTTGCTCTTCTATCTTGGAGTTGATATTCTCTGTATCGACTCTAAGACAGAAGGTAAGGGTTTAAAAAAAAGGTCTGAGATCAAATTCTGCTTCTGATACACACTGGCAATGTATGACCATGGGCAAATCCTTAACCTCTTAGCATCCCAGGCCATTCTCTAAGACCATGATGCAGGGAGCGGACCTGAATAAATTAATAGGAGTTTCCCTTGGGTCATGTTCATCCAACAGTCCAGGTTCGCACGCAGGAGCTTGGGGAAGTCTGCTTCTGGGTGTGTATGGTGGAAAGGGGGTCGCCAAAAGAGTGCCATGTGGGGAGTTCTCTAGATTAGTGGGTTTATTGCTTCTTGATGAAAGGAGTCAGAGCCAGAGAGACCCCTCAGATAATGATGCCTTTCCTATTTTGTCTGAGCCATAACCAGAATTCTTGTACTCAGGGAAAATTCATTGGGGGTGGGGGCAGAAGTCGTTGTGGGGTTCCAGTACCTAGCACAGTTAGACTGAAGATGTCGTTGCACTAGAAATAGGAGTGATGTGACTCCTAGAGAGCTTGGGCAGAGCCTCCATGGGAGCCAGGAGGAAGATGAGCTAGTACTAAAAGCTACTCTGTGCAAGTCATTAGGGGGATATACCTAGGGATACAGAGGCAAAGTAATGTATGCCTTTAAAGAGCTTCTGTTCTACGGGGAGACTACGACATAGAAAGAGATTGTCAATGAGTCAGTAAACATTTATGAAACGCTTACCATGTGCCAATCCCTGTACTTAGCAGGTAATACAAATAAAAAGCAAAAACATTGCCTAAGGAGCAGCTAGATGGCTCAGTGGATTGAGAGCCAGACATGGAGATAGGAGGTTCTGGGTTCAGTTCTGGGTTCAAATCTGGCCTCAGATGCTTCCCCATTGTGTGACCCTAGGCAAGTGACTTAACTCCCATTACCTAGCCCTTGCCACTCTTCTACCTTAGAATGTAAATTTAATATTGATTCTATGGCAGAGGGTAAGGGTTTACAAATAAACAAACATTCCCTGACTTTCCTTCCTCTCTTTGGAAGTGGAGCTTGTAAGGAGTAGGACACTGACCCATGTCTCAATGAGGTCTGACTCTTGTCACTTGTCCATCTCTCTTACTGGTTCTTACACAAGTCACAAGACAATGGAGCCTCAGTGTAGAAAAGTGGAGGCTTAAAGGGACAGACCACTGAGGACATTAAGGTAGGGTTTCTGGCAACATTCAGAATTGACTTTAATGGCGGGTGGCAAACAAGAACGTAGAGAGCTTGTCGCTGTGCTGGTGACCCTGGGAGAGAGGGGCCCATGACTTTGTGTAACTCTGCCTCACTTAAATCCATTCACTCACCCCGTGATGCCATTGGTCCTCTTCAAACATGAAGGATGAACAAGGACCATAACAATGGCGATAGTAATGACTCGTGTTTCATATAGTCACTGGGGGTGTCTGGCTAACCAGAACTAGCTGTTTCACTCACTGCTACCCTTACCTTTGTTGTGGCAGTCACTCCTTTCCAATTAGTATGTATATACACACATACACATATTTCCTTGCAGCTTCATGAAGTAGTGAATGCATTATCCTTCCCATTATATAGATGAGGAAGCTGATGCCCAAGAGAGACAAGATGGTTTGCCAATATCACACAACTAGAAAGAGTGAGAGCTGGGACTTGAACCTTTATCTTTAGATTCCAGATTATATACATGCATGCATATGTGTATGTAGACAAACGGCACCTCAAGAGTCGTCATGGTGACTGATTTCTCAGTGTACAGGACTGAGGATGGAGACGGAAAAGGAGATATTGGAGAATAGAATGATTGCAGACTGAGCCCAGGACACCCTTTGTAAGATTTTCTTTTTCCAACTAAGTTACTGATATCATTCCCATTCAATATCAGCTCAGTTGTGGTACTACCACTTATATACTAAATTATAATACAAAGTTAAAGCTAGGGGCAGCTAGGTGGCTCAGTGGATAGAGCACCAAACCTAGAGGTGAGAGATCCTGGGTTCAAATATGGCCTCAGACACTTAAAAAAATTTTTTTTAAACACCCTTACCTTCCATCTTGGAATCAGTACTGTGTATTGGTTCCAAGGCAGAAGAGCAATAAGGGCTAGGCAATGGGGGTTAAGTGATTTGTTCAGGGTCACACAGCTGGGAAGTGTCTGAGGCCAGATTTGAACCCAGGACCTCCCTTCTCTAGGTCTGGCTCTCAATCCACTAAGCCACCCAGCTGCCCCCCTCACACATTTTCTAACTGTGTGATCCTAGGCAAGTTATTTAACTCTATGATAAGGAGTTTTATTAAGTTCTCTCCAGTCAGAGAGATTCTGACAACTCCAGTTGCCTAGCCCTTACTGCTCTTCTGCCTTGGAACTAATACTTAGGACTGATTGTCAGATGGGCAGTAAGGGTTACAAAAAATTAAAGCTAAACATCAGTCATCATCTTTCTCCCCCAAACCTGCCCCTTCTCCTAATGTCCCTGTTTCTGCCAGGATTGCCATAATCCTCCAATTTACTCAAGTTTCTATTACACCAGTTATCCTTGTTTCTTCCCTCTCCTTCATCCCCCAGGTTAAAGCAGTTGCCAGATCTCATCAGGTCTCCCTCTACAACATCTCGTGCCTTTGTCCACGTCTTTCCGCTAATATGGCCACCCTCCTAGTTCAGAACACCATTATTCATTACTTCCTTACTCTCATTGAAACTACTGTGCCATTTTGCTTCCAAATGGCTTCCCTGTTGTCTTTTCTGTCGACCACCCATCCTTTGGACAACTTTCAAAATAATTTAAGGCAGAATCTGACTGTGTCTGATGAGATAATATACCTAAAGTAATTCAAGTGTTATATGTTATCATCATGATTCCAATTCTCTCCTCAAAAACCTTCAGTGGCTTCTGAAATAACTAACTGATTTAAGTAATTTATTTGGGATAATTGTGGGTTCAGGGGTGGTATTATAGGGCCAGTATAGGGCAAGCAGAGCCAGACCCTGAGCTAATAAACACAGACACTTTATAATAACAGGACACTTTGGCTTAATAACTAAGGGAAAAGTGAAAAGGATTTGTGATATCTAAACTAAAGAACATAAATAACCTCCCCCCAAACAAACTGGTAACTTCAGAGAGATGGTGTCTGCCTTGTCAGTTAGCTCTCTACCTAAAAATCCCAGTTCCTACAATAAACTACACTTCTCTAACCCAAATCCCTCCTTGGATGGTGATGGAGGTAGTAGGATAGGAAGGTGAAGCAGGTACAGGGTCTTTAGCAGCTCTGTAGAAATATCTCTCAGCATCAACAGGATCCAAAGGAACAGGCAGTTGGTAGATGGATTACAAGGAAAGCCACAGGGGAGAGAATATCTAGCTCACTAGGTCCACCCTAGAAGACTAGACAAAGCTCAACCTCCTGTTTCCCTGACTGTTAGAAGAAGCAACAACCCTGCCACTTCCCCAGAATTCTGGAACCTTCCTGTTTATGCCTTTGCAGGATCTCCTGCTTCTGCCTTTGCATTTCCTTATAACACTTCTTATCACCTCTAGGATGAAATAGAACCTTTTCAGCCTGGTTTTTAAGGCTCACCATAATACAGCTTTGGCTGCATGTCATATCATTTCCTTTTCACATTCTACATTAGACAAACTGAATTCCTGACTATTTTCAAGGCTGGGCATTCTTTCTCCTCACTATTTTTGAACAAGATTGGAAGGTACTCCCTCCTCACCTTTTTCTCTTAGAATCCTTATCTCACTTCAAGGCTTAGCGTGGATATGCTTTCCATGCTGAAACTTTCCCTTTGAAACTACTTCCCCAATTGTTAGTATTGCCCCCTTTTCAAATCACCTTATGTGTTCTCATTTTTATATGTTATAGCTCTCTCAATTGAATGTAAGCTTCTCGAGGGCAGAGATTTTCATTTTTGTCTCTGTATCCTGTAAAAGTTAAAATTAAATCTCAATAATAAAATTATTATATTTTAAGATATTTATTAATGATCATTAGAAATCAAGGAATGAAGAAGATACAAAATAAAGACCATGTGCCCATGGCTGATTAGCCAGTTCAAACACCCACCTTACCACCACCAAGCTCGAGAGTGAGGTGGGGCCTTCCAGGTCCCTACCTAGTATCCCCTATCCTATCTACAAGGAAGTACATAATGACAGAAAGTCAGTGGGCTCCTGGGAAATGTAGTTCTTTTTTTTAGGATAATAGATTTTCAATTATATAATCCCCAGCAGTTTAAACAGTGCTTGCACATAGTATTTGATCAAAAGTGATGATTATACCAGGAGAACATTGTACACAGAGACTGATACACTGTTGTACAATCGAATGTAATGGATTTCTCTACTAGCAGCAATGCAATGATCCAGGACAATTCTGAGGGACTTAAGAGAAAAAATGCTATCCACATCCAGAGGAAGAACTGTGGGAGTAGAAACACAGAAGAAAAACAACTGCTTGATCACATGGTTTGATGGGGATATGATTGGGGATGGAGACTCTAAAGGATCACCCGAGTGCAATCATCAATAATATGGAAATAGGTCTTGATCAATGACACATGTAAAACCCAGTGGAATTGCGCATTGGCTATGGGAGGGGGTGGGAGGAGGGCAGGGAAAGAACATGAATCTTATAACCATGGGAAAATTTTCTTAATTAATCAGTTAAAAAAAAAAGTTGTTGGCTATAGTTTACTTTTCAATTAGTGAGTCAATGTATGTTAGGGCAAAGGCAAAGAGAAATCTCTTTATGTCTAATGACTTCTCTCTCCATCTAATTGGGAAATCCCAAGGACAAAGAAGCAGTAGTATGCTGAGCATTTATGGAAGAAGATATTATAGAAAAACCATGTCAATTTATGCCTGTGTTATGTGGAATTTGTGATTCTTACAGCTCAAGGTTTAAATATGGTTTATATGGGTTTGGTAGGGATTTACTGAGGAGTGAGAAAATTAATTATGTAAACCAGATTACAGGAAAGACAGTAATGTTTAAACTACTTGTTAGAACAACCTGGGAACTCAGGGACCCGAGTTCTAGTTTTAGCTTTACCAGTAACTTTCTATATGACCTTGGGCAAGTAACTACTGTTCCCTGAATTTCAGTTTCCTCATCTTTAAAATGAGGGTTTGGGACTCTTTAATGTCCTTCCCAGCTCTAATATCCCAGGAGCATAAAGTTTTAGCAGCAGCCATTTGTATGTACATCCTTCATGTTTATTACATATGATATATTTATATTCACTAAATTGGCGTTATCTTAAATTCCGTGTCATTAGAACACATGGCTTAGTTTTTACTTTGTATTACAGTATGTACTTGAGAGCAAGAAAACTATTAAAAAATAAAATTCTATGTTTAGATTTATCTTTTTTAAAAAAACCCTTAGTTTCTGCCTTAAAATTGATAGTATTGGTTCAAAGGCCGGAGAATGGTAAGGGGTAGGTAATAGGGGTTAAGTGACTTGCCCAGGGTCACACAGCTAAGGAGTATCTGAGACCAGATTTGAATGCAGGAGCTCCCATCTCCAGGTCTGGTTCTCTAACCACTGGACAACCTACCTCCCCTGATTTAGATTTATCTTGCTTATTACCTCACTTAGATTTATTATTCTCTTGTTAGTTTCTCACAAATGGGATGGTGGAAATAGTAATGAAACCCAAAACTTGAAAGTAGGAGTTGGAGGCTCTCCATTGCTTATTGGGGGAAAATACCTTACCTCTTTAATTTGGCATTTAAGGCTCTTCATGATCCAGAGTCTGACATATTTCTTCACTTCTGTCTTCTGCTATTCATGTTTCTATACCTTCTGCTCTAGCTAAACGGAACTGTTCCTCAAATTCTTTCTTGCCTCTGTGACTTAGTTCACTTTTACTCTGCCAAAATATTCCCTTTCTTCCTGTCTGAATCCTATACTCATCTTTCAAGGCTTGAATAAAACACCTGTTCCTTAATGAAGGGAGCCTTCCCTCAAAATCCCAGTTCAGAGTGATGTCTCTCTCTCTCTGGTGTTCTCTCCAGCATGTTGTCTTAGGACAGTTATCACAGGAGTTGCCTTCTATTACAATTACTAATAAAAAGAATAACTAACATTTACATAGTGTTTACTATATGCCAGGCATTGTGCCAAGTAATATGCAATTATTATCTCATTTGATCCTCATAAAAAATCTTGGGAGGTAGAAGCTATTATCATCATTATCCCATTTTTGCAGATGAGAAAACTGAGGCCAACAGTTTTAAGTGACCTGGATCTCTATCCACTGGACCATCTAGCAGTCGAATCCAAATCCAGGCTCAGAAACTCACTAACTGTGTGATCTTGGAGAAGTTGCTTAACTTGCCTGCATTGCTTTCTTCAACTGTAAAATGGGGATAATCATGATTGTAATTACTTCCTAGGGCTGTTACAGGGATCAAATGAAAGAATATAAGTGCTTAGCCCAGTGCTTAAATTAAGCTTGTTTCCTTTCCTTCTTCCATACTTACTTCATCTTCTTGGGTTGATGAGAAGCCCCTTGAAGGTAAGAATAATGCCATGGAAGCCCAGTACCTTGAATGCACCAGTCTCTCGGTAAATAATTGTTGAATGCATCATAGAAACATCACAAATAATGTAACACCTTGTACCCTGCTTGTGTGAGTTCCCAGAATGTTCCCCCAGGTCTTCACCTCTACTTTTTGGGTCAACATATATTTAAACCACAGCTTGTAAGCTCCCAGCAGTGTGTTTCTTTTACTAGAACAAGAAGCAAAAAGCAAAGGCATCAGGCTCAGTGGAGAGAGAGCACCACACCTGACGATGAGAGTGTCTGGGTTCTAGATATTTTCTAGCTGTGTGGCCCTGGCCAAGTCACTTAATCCCAATTGCCTACCCCTTAACACTCTTTTATCTTAGGACTCATTAATTCTAAGAGGGAAACTAAGAGCTAAAAATTTGTCTTAGGACCCATTAATTCTAAGAGGGAAACTAAGAGCTAAAAATGGTAAAGGCATCTAATCATCTAAGAGAAGTGAGAAGATTTCACTGCACCTCCATCCCCATACATATACTCTTTCGCTAAAGCAACTGAGGCACAATGGATAGAGAGCGGGGCATGGAGTCAGGAAGACCTGAGTTCAGATTTGACCTTAGACATTTATGAGCTGCGTGACCCTGGACAAGTCACTTAATCCTGTATGCCTCAGTTTCTTCCTCTGACAAATGAGCTGGAGAAAGAAATGGGAAACTATTCCAGTATCCTTGTCATGAATACCCCAAATGGGATCACAAAGAGTCAGACATGACTGAAACGCTTGAACAACAACTCTTTCAGCATTGAGGGAAGAGATACATACTGAGAATGTACATGGTCAAGTAACATTGGTGGCAAGGGAATGTGCAAAGAGAAGCACCTGTGTAGGAAACACCTGCAGCCAGGATCTACCCAAGGTCAGAGCCCAATATTCCTCGGAATCCTCCCTGATGTCCTTTGATAAATGAAATGATTTTTTTCTGAAGAGTTGGGGTCCTCTGCTTCACTTTTTTCTCTGATGCCTGCTTGCCTGGGCATCTTTCTTCTCTGCTTGGCATCTCTGCTTAGATGTTTTGCTTCATGTCTGTGTAACCATCCACTGGTCTTTGTCTCACAAATATTTTGGGGCCATCAGGTGCTTTCCTCTGGTCGTCTAAAATAGATACCTCCACTTTCTTTCCTCTCCTTCTCTTTTTAACCCTTACAACCCAGACTTATCATTCATTTGGAATGTTCTTTTCCAGTTACTAATGACGTGAGGGGGAAAAAAACAAATAAACAACCTTCACCTTCCATCTTAGAATCAATTAAGTGACTTATCCAGGGTCACACAGCTATGAAGTATCTAAAACCCAGAACTCCTGTCTCCATGCTATTCTGATCTTCTAGTTGCTAAATCCTTTTCTCAGTCCTCATTCTCTTCGACTTTTCTGGAGCCATTGATGCTGTGGATCCCTCTGGCTTCCTCAATACTCTTTTCTGCCTTTTGGGACATCATTCTCTCCTGATTCTCTTTCTCATCTGATTGCTACTTCTCTGCCTCTTTTGCTGGTTCCTTGTCCAGATCACTCCCTCTAACGATAGCTGTCCCTCAGGGTTCTTTCCTGGGTTCTTTTTTCCTTCTCCCTCAATACTATTTCTCGTGGTAATCTCAGTTCCTGTGGACTTTGTTACCATTTCTTAAATCTACCTATCCTGCTCTGCCTCTTTGAGGACCAACAGACTTACATCTGCAACTTCCTTTCAGTCCTCTCAAACTGGGTATCTCGGAGACATCTTAAACTCAATATGTCTAAAACTTAACTCACATTTCCCTCTAAACCCTCCTCCCCTCTTCCTTGTTACTATAGAGGGCAACTCTATCTTCCCTGACTCAGTTCACAAGCTAAGAATCATTGCGGATTCTTTACTCTCTCTCACCCCTCATATCCACTAAGTTGCCAAGTCCCATCTTCAACATTTCTCATACATGCACCATCACCTCTCCTCTGACCCTGCCACCCTCTGGTTCAGGCTCTTATCACCTCTCATCTGGAGTATTGCAAAAGCCTGGCTGTGGGACTGCCTGCCTCAGGTCTCTCCCCACTCTAATCCATCCTTCATTCAGCTGTCAGAGTGCTTTTCCTAAAGCAGAGATTCACCCACGGCTCCCCCCCCCCCCAATAAACTCCTATGGCTCCCTATTGCCTTCAGAATCAAAATTTAAAATTCCCTGTCATTTGAAACCCTTCATAATCCACCGCCTCCTACTTTTCTAGCCCCCTTGTTCTTTATGCCCCTTTGATCCAGTGGCACAGACCTCCTTGCTCAGCTTTCTCTCTTAACTCAGGCTACCAACCTCTCTGGTTTCCTTAAGTCCCAACTAAAATCCCATCTTTTACATCTTTCCCAGCCTCTCTTGGTGCCTTTCCTCTGTTAATTATTTCTTGTTTATCCTACATATAGCTTCTTCGTACATGTTTGGTTGTTGTCTCCTCCTTTAGACTGTGAGCCCCTGGAGGGCAGGGGCTTGTCCTTTTCTGATATCTTCAGAGCTTAGCACATAGTGTCTTGTATGTAGTAGGCAAGTAATAAATGTTTGCTGCTTTATTGATTAATTGATCTTCTGTACTATAGCTGCTCTACAGCCTCTTTCACAAAAATGGAGAGAGGGCTTAGCTTCTGTAGCCAGACCCTCAGGATTTTTGTAGCCTCACTTAAACAGGCAGCCAGCAAAATCCCTCACACTTATATGAAGTTTATCTTTTAAGCTTCTTTTTGCCTTCTACAGTTTAGAGGGGAGTCCTTAAACGAAACTCTTTTGCTGTTTGTCTTCTCTTTCCTTTCCTTTTCTTTTCTCCCTTACCTTCTATCTTAGATTCAATCCAGTGTATTGATTCCAAGACAGAAGTGGTAAGGGCTAGGCAATGAGGGTTAAGTGACTTACCCAGGGTCACACCGTTAGAAAATATCTGAGGCCAGATTTGAACCCAGAATCTTCCATCTCTAGACCTGACTCTCTATCCACTGAACCACCTAGCTTACCCCTCATTCTTCATTTTCAAAGAGGATCCATAACCTCACTGGATGATATCTTGGCTTCAGGGTGAATTGGATTTAAGTGAGGCTAAGTTACATCAAGTTGTCAGTCTCCATCTTTCTTTCAGAGTCATTGAAGTCTGTTTGTAAAGCAAAAGTAAGGATGACTGGCAATGGCCCAGCATGCAGGGGATGACTGTGGAGTCTTCAATGTCTGACCAGACTCTAAATGCTCCACAGTGCCTGCTTCAGCCACCTTCATGGCCATTGGAACAAATGGTTCTTATCTACCATTCCAAGTGGGAGAAGTCTTTATGTGCTTGGGGTAGACATCCCCCTAGCCACTGATGGGTTGGAGTCAACCTGGTTTAGCCCCTCTGCTCAGACAATTTTACTGGGTGGTGGTGGCTATTGCATATGCTCCAGTTTCTTGGAGCCACAGGTGAGAGTTGGGTGAAAGGTGGACCCCAAAGGTGGATGAGCAGCCCTGAATTCTTTTTTGAATTAGTATCTGAAATTTCTTTTACTTCTCGTTTTTCCTTTGGGTCATGCTAATCTTCATCTACTTCACACCCTCCCATGGAATCGCCTTGGCCGAACTGCTAGGCAACTGGCTAGATTGGGGTAAGAAGAATCATCAAACCTATTTGCTCGTGACCCAATGTCCTGGGTCCACAAGCAAATTAACTCCAGAGTTAGGCTGCAAAAGGTTGGTGAAGCTTGTTCCAACCTTTGTCCTACTTCCCACCAGCACCAAAAATCACTAACCTCTGTTCTGCCACCCTTTATGTTTTTTCAAGCACTTAATATATTCATTATCTTTTAAAATTCTTAGAAGAGCTCTATGGAGCCAGTAAGGAAGGGATTATTATCCCCATTTTGTGGATGAAGAAAATTAGGTCATTGTTAGTGTTTCAGTGATTCCAAGCTGCTCATTGCTGCAAAAGCCTACTTCTTCAACATCAATATTCTCTCTGTGATGCTCTGGGGCTGCACATTTTGGAACACCATAGTCTTAGAAGAATCAAAATTGCAGGTGACTCAAAGGGCAATGGAAAAACACATGGTGGGCGTAAGCAGAATCCAGCATATTTACCCAATGATGACGCACATTCAAAAAATGGCACAAATAACATCATCAAGGACATGTCTGAATGAAAAGAAGGTGGGTGGGTCACTTAGTAAGAGAGAAGGATAGCAGCGAATACTGCACTGGTATCCACCAAATAGCAAAAAGCAAAATAAATCAAAACAGAGGAAGGTCTACCAGATGGAGTATTCATGTAAAGATGGACAAAGGAGCAGCTAGGTGTCCCAGGATTGAGAGACAGACCAGGAATCAGGAGGAACTGGGTTCAAATTTAGCCTCAGATACTTACTAACTGTGTAACCCTAGGCAAGTCATTTAACTTTGTTTTCCTCAGTTTTTTCATCTGTAAAATGAACTGGAGAAAAGAATGGCAAACTGCTCTGGTATTTGTGCCAGGGAAACTCCAAATGGGGTTGTGAAGAGTTGGCCACTATTTACAACAGATTTTAAGAGGGTAATCATGAACAGTTTGGAGGGATCATAGATGCTTCCAGCAGAAGATAGTATCTAAACTGTATTAAAAAAGGAAGGGAAGGACTCTTTAAGGTAGAGATAAGAAGGAAGTGCATTCCAGTCCTGTGGAATGGCCAATGCCAAGGATCTGTGTGAGGAATGCATGTCTCAGGGCCATTCAAGTATTAAAATAAATCGAGATAAGGAACCTGAAGCTTGGAGAAGCTGACTTGTCCAGAGTCCCATGGCTAGTTGGTGAGAAAGTCAGGAAAAAATAAAGTCCTCTGGGCTCCTAGTCCAGCCCTTTCCATTATATCTGAAGAATTCTTCCCCCAGCAAGCTGTGCCAGTGCTGGTCCTCCCCAATCTCTTCTTCATTTCCTTCTCTTCCCGCCCCCTTCCAGTTCATTGCTTTAAGCCAGTGCCTCTCAGAGAAGAAGCACTGGGTCATTTGAATTGTCAGGGTACAATTTTCAACTTGGATTTCTCTATACACTTTTGATGGGGAACATGATATCTTGAGACTGCAGCTGTTCTGATTCTAGAAATAGCTCTGAGCTCACAGAAACACTACTGCAGTTAGAGTGATGGGGGGTGGAGGGGATGGTTGCAGAGGAAACCCTCAAAGAATTTAGCCTCATTGGCTCTGGGGAGCCCCCAGCCACACCAAGAGGTGTCTCTGCCTGCTGCCAGGGTTGGATGGAGTCACCAAAGAAATGAGAAATGAGCTGAGAAGGGTTGACTGCCCACAGAACAGACAGGCTTCTACCACCTGGCCTGGTGTCTGCAATAGGCTAATGGGAACCTGGTTTCTTGGGTTTTCTCCACTCCTTATTTCAGCATTGGTGAGGCTACAAAGCCACTCTTTGTGATCAGGCTAGGGTTAATGCTTTCTAGGAAGACCTTTCCACACTTGGCATATGGTTCCCCTTGGGGAGTCTGTTATAACCCAAAGCACTTATGTATGATCCAGGAGATTTAGCCAAAGAAAATTCTCCACCAAGAACATCCCCACATATCCCTACAGGCTTTGAAATTCATGGCCTTTGAGTCAATGGTAATTTTTTCCATGTGTAATGAAAAGAGCATTGGGTTCTGAGTCATCAGCCTCAGCCAATTACTAGCTGTACCATTGTGGGTAAATCACTTAATTTCTCTGAATCTCAGTTTCTTCATCTGTAAAGAGGGGATAATAGGGAGCAGCTGGGTGGTTCAGTGGATTGAGAGAGTGGATAGAGATAGGAAATTCTAGGTTCAAATCTGGCCTCAGATACTTCCCAGCTGTGTGACCCTGGGAAAGTCACTTAACCCACATTGCCTAGCCTGGTATTGACTCCAAGACAAAAGGTAAGGGTTTATAAAAGGGGGGGAGATGATATTGCTTATAGACTTTATAGTGTGTTATAAAGAAAACACTTTGGAAGCATTTTTAGGAGGACTTGGCTGGATGCTTATCAAATGTGTGCTTCATGTGTGAAGTTGGGAGGTGTAGTTAACATGGTGGATGATAGATGGTGGTTGTTCAGTCATTTCAGTTCAGCCTGACTCTTTGTGACCCCATTTGGGGTTTTCTTGGCAAAGATATTGGAGCGGTTTCATTTCCTTCAGCAGCTCATTTTAGAGATGAGGAAACTGAGGCAAACAGGCTTAAGTGACTTTCCTGTGGTCACATATCTATCTGAGGACAGTTTTGAACTCAGGAAGATGAGTTTTCCTGATTCCAGGCCAGGTGCTCTATCTGCGCCACCTAGACAGATACAGAAAAATCTTTACAGGTTCGATTATTAAGTGAAATCTAGTAAGATGAATTTTATTGCAAAGAAATGTAGTGCCCGACACTTAAAGAGATTGGTTTCACAAGTATAGAATGTGAGGAGTTGAGGCTATCTGACAGTTTATAGGTAAAAGACATGGATGTTTTGGTGGATTGCAAGCTTGGCATGACATAGTAGCCAAAAAACAAAACAAAACCCTAATGGGATCACCACCTGTCTGTACTGACTTATTTGAGAAGTGGCAGAAAAGCTTTTGTTCGGAAATTCCATGATTGGAAAAGGAAGTGGTCTGGTCAAGGAGTAGCCCAAGGGAAAGCCTTGCCATTGGACTGGTGCTACCAACCTAGAACAAAACTCACTTTAGGCAGATCCCCAGTGGAGGATTGACAAGGAAATGTGGATCAGAAAACTTAGATCTGGAAGAGATCTTAGTGGTTAGGAATCTCTGATGATGGAAGGAGTACTCACACCAGTAAGGTCACAGGTCTACCGATGCATTGATCTTGGCCTGCAATAATAGAAGTAGGGGGCTTAGAATAAGAGAGGTCAGAGTTCCACTCCGCTTTGTCCTAGTCAGCCAATCTGGAACAGTGTTCAATTTTGGGCTCTGAACTTTCAGAAGGATGTTGACCATCTGGAGCATTGAAAGGAAAGATGACCCAAATGGCTAGATGACTGCAGCCATGCCATTGAAGGAATTGGGCATGTTTAGCCAGGAGAGGAGAATGATCAATGACTGGGGGGAGCATGACGGCTGCCTTCAAGGAGATTGAGATGGAGTAGAAAGAACTTGAGTGGAGACGAGTCATCAGGATTGAAGACCCCACTCTGCCACTTACTAACTGTGTAGCTTCAGGCAAGTCAAAAACTTCTCTTAGCTCAGTTTCCTAGTCTGTCAGAGGGGAATGTATGGTTGATATGGAAAGGGAAAGTCTGGACTCAGTGATCTCGAAGGAAGCTAAGTATATGTTCTTTCCAGCTCTAACATTCTTTAATTCCATAATCTGATATAATGGGCTGTTTTGCAAGAGTGGGATTCAACTTCTTCCATTTGGCCCCAAAGGGCAGAACTAGGAGAAATGACTGGAGTGTACAAAGAAGAAAATTTATGCTTGATATCAGAGAAAAAATGCCTAATAATTAAAGCTGCTCCCAAATGGAATGGGGTGCTTTGGGATGTTGTGGTTGTTTAGTCATTTTTTTTTGTCTTAAATGATTCTTTGTGATGCCATTTATGATTTTCATAGAAAAGATACTATAGAAGTTTGCCATTTTCTTCTCATCTGTATAGATGAGGAAACTGAGGCAAACAGAGTTAAGTGACTTGCTTAGGATTACACAGCTAGTGAGTGTCTGAGGCCAGATTTGAATTCACAAATATGAATTCCTTTTATTGAAAGTCTTCTGTTGGAGATTGGATGGTCACTTAAATACATCTTGTAGACAAAATTATTCATCTTTCTCTCTATCTCTTCCCCTCTTTCCCTCTCTCTCTCCCTCTCCTTCCCTCCCTCCTTCTCTATCTCTGCCTGTCTGTTCCCCTTCCCCCTCTGTCTCTCTCTCTTTCTCTCTTCTCTGTCTGTCTGTCTTTCTTTCCTCCTCTTTCTCTTCCTCTCCCCATCTGCCTATCTTTGTCTGTCTCTTTTTCTCTCTTTCTCCTGCTCTGTCTCTCACTATCTGTCTCTGTGTCTCTGTCTCTGTCTCTCTCTCTCTGTCTTTGTCTGTCTGTCTCTGTCTCTGCCCCTCCTTTCCTGTCTCTGGCTGTTTGTCTTTTCCTCTCTCCCTCTCTCCTATCTTCTCTACCTGTCTTTCTGCCTCTCCCTCTCTCTGTCTCTGTCTCTCTCTTTTCTCTGTCTCTGTTTTTCCTTTTCTTTCTCTTCCTCTCCCCATTTCTGTCTGTCTTTGTTTTTGTCTGCCTCTCTTTTCCTCTTTCTGTGTCTGTCTGTCTCCCCCCTCTCTGTTTCTTGCTATCTCTTTCTCTCTGTCTCTGTCTGTCTGTCTCTCCCTCTCTGTCTCTCTTTCCTTCTCTTTCTCAATCTCTCTCTGTCTCTGTGTCTGTGTCTCTCTTTGTCTCTGTCTCACCATCTCACCGGGGCTGGAAGTGCAGAAGCTACTCCCAGTCTAAGACTGATGCCCATGGAAGCTTTGGCTTGGTCTTTTTCCCCAGCCTAGCCTGGTTTGCCCCTCAGTAGGCAGCCACACGGCCCCCTCTTCTGGGGCTTGCTCCCGAGGAGCTGTAGCCTTCCTGCTGCTCAGAACTCTCCAGCTCAAGAGATGAGGCAGCCGTAGCCTCTCCCAAGAGCAGGGCTGGCAGGTGCACGCCAGCGCCATGCCTGTCCATGGAAGAGATTCTTGAGTGGATACAGGTGGATTAGATGGCCTCTGAGATGCTGGAGTTCTCCCGACTGTGAAGTGTTACATAAATAAAGGACTCCATTCGATGAGCGGCTAGCCGTGCTCCTTTCTTCCCCAGTCCTTCCTTTGACAGACAGTCTCTGGCCCAGTTGTTTCACATGTCTACAGGGCGTTCCAGGGGCTCCTCTGTCCTAAACTCAGGGCCACAATGTCTTCATTCCACCCCCCCAAATCCGCCAACAACAACCCACTTACTCTCGTCTTAGAATCAATGCTGTATGTTGGTTCCAAGGCATTCGAGGGACGAGACTTGCCCAGGGTCACCCAAGGAGGAAGTATTTGAAGCTAGATTTGAAACTAGGACCTCCCTTCTCTAGGTCTGGTTCTCTATTCACTGGGCCACCTGGCTGCAACCTTTTCATTCCCCTTTTCTGGAATACCTCCCTCCTGGGATGCCAAAGATGGGATCTGGCAGAGACAAGGACTCAGTATTCCTTTCTCTTCTGCTCCCCCTTCCCCATAATTTTGGAGCCCAAACCCCTGAGCAAGCAAAGGCTGAGGATGCAAGCTCTGCTCGCTCCTGCTCTCAAGCAGCAAAAAGCTTCCTTGGGGACCAACTCTCTAACTGTCACTTAAAGCCTCTCTCCTGCTTCCTCGTGGCACAGAGGTGCAGCATTCTTTGGTCCTTACTCTCTTTCTTCTGCCCCTTCCGCCGGTCTCATCTGCATCAGCCAGTGAGCCAGGGAAAAGATCAGTGGAGCGAAGTTGGGGTTCTCATGATCAGAACTTACTATGAAACGGAGAGGCACCCCGTGGGCACCCTGGCCAGATTTGGGCCTAGAAAGCACCCCTCCCCCAATTGCCCCCCCCCCACTTATCCCAGGTCTAATTGTCTTTTTAAAAAATTTATTTAATGGATTAATTAAGAACATTTTCCCATGATTACATGATTTCTCTCCCCTCCTCCCACCCCTCTGGTAGCCAATGCACACATCCCCTGGGTTTTACATGTGTCAAGACCTATTTCCATATTACTAATTGTCTTTTAATCCTTTTAAAAATGCAAAGTTGAATTCTTTCCTAGTATTTCTAGCTCATATCTACAGACTCACACAGGCCGGGCTTTTCCATTCACCAAAAAGAATATTAAAAACAAGTTTTTCTGTAGTGTAAGTAATATATCTCTTATTTTACAACATCACAGACGGGGAAATGTATGACACAATAACGGATGTACCATCTATGTCATATTAACTGCTTTTTTAAGTAGGGGAGGAAAAAGAGAGATTTTACATGACATTTATCAGGAGGAGCCTTTTAACTGTCAGATGGTCTATAATTTGAATTTCAGAAGGTTATCCAAAGGAAGGCCCATTCGGTTTATAATTTTCTAATGATAATAGCGAATGTGAGAATTTGTTTCTCTTGAATATTTATTATAATTTATTGTATGTTTATAACAAGTCATATATACTATATTATGTTGTTATATAAAATAATTAAAAAACCTATGTCTTCACACAAAAACCCCCAAGGAAACCCAGGCTTACCTTTTTATAAAACCATTTGGTACCTGTCCTTACTGTGTACTCCCAGTGAAGATTCCGCATGGCTCAGAGAAGGATGACTTAACTGATAGAGATGTCCTCTTAGACCAGTCACATTTGTTGTTCAGTCATTTCAGTTATGTCTGACTCTGCGACCCCATTTGGGGTTTTCTTGGCAGAGATCCTAGAGTGGTTTGTCATTTCCTTCTCCAGCTCCTTTTATAGATGAGGAAATTGAGGCAAACACAAAGTTAAGTGACTTGCCTAGAACCCCCCCCCCCCTTATCTCAGGCCATTATGGCTGTATCTGTTGGAGAGATAGCATGGGGCAAGGGAATACAGAAAGGAGAAAGACACTGACAAACCATTTTTCAATTCTGTATCAAATCTCCTTTCTTCCTGGTGTTCAGATCAGAACTCATTCAACTGGGTTTTCTCTGTAAAGCACTTTGCAACAAAGTAAGATATTTAAATCAAATTAAAGATGGAGAGGAGGATGAGGGGACACTAGCTTGGAGGTAGGGGATGAGTTAGTATAATCAGAGTCATGAGAAAAATGGCTTGAGTGGAGCAGAATTAGGGAAGGTACAAGTAAAAGGTAAAAACACATAGAAAGAGATATTTGGTTTAAAATAACTTGAGACAATTTAAAACATATAAGAGTCTACCTTCCAAGACAAACTGAGGAAGTTTATGAACACAATTACAAAACACTTTTCACACAACTAAAGTCAGATCTAAACAACTGGAAAGGTGTTCATTGATCATGGATAGGTTGAGCCAATATAATAAAAATGATAATTCTACCTAAATTAATTTACCTGTTCAGTGCCATACCAATCAATGTACAAAAAAATTATTCTACGGAGCTAGAAAAAATAACAAAACTCATTTGGAAGAACAAAAGGTCAAGAATATAAAAGGAATTAATTTTTTAAAAAGTGAAGAAAGGGGATGTAGTTGTACCAGATCTCAGACTATATTAAAAAGCTGTAATCATCAAAACAAGCTGGTACTGGCTAAGAAAGTGTATCAGATCAATGGAATAGATTAGGATCACAACACACAGTAGTAGTAAATGACCATAGTACTCTAGTGTTTGATAAACCCAAAGACCCAGTTTTGGGGATAAGACTATTTGACAAAAACTGCTGGGAAAAGTGGAAAGCAGTATGGAAGAAACTAGGTATAGGCTAACATCCACACCATATAAAAGATAAGGTCAAGATGGGTACATAATTTAGAGATAAAGGGTAATACCATAAGCAAATTAGGGAAGCATGGAATAGTTTGCCTGTCAAATCTATGAATAGGGGAAGAATTTATGGTCAAGCAAAAGATAGATAGCATTATGGGATATAGAATGGATAATTTTAATTATATTAAATTTAAAAGTTTTGGTACAAACAAAAACAGTACAACCAAGATTAGAAGGAAAGCAGAAAGTTGGGGGAAATTTTTTTTATAGCAAGTGTTTCTGATAAAGGCCTCATTTCTTAAATTTTAATTCTTGAAACATAAGAATTTAAATAATTCACCCATTAATAAATGGTCAAAGGATATGAACAGATAGTTTTCAGACAGAGCTATCTATAATCATATAAAAATGTTCTAAATCATTATTGATTAGAGAAATGCAAATCAAAACAACGCTGAGGTACTACCTCACACTTATCAGATTAACTGATATGACAGAAAAGGAAAACTATTAATGGTAGCAAGGATATGGGAAAATTGGGACACTAATGCACTGCTGTTGGAATTGTGAACTGATAAAACCATTCTGGAGAGCAATCTGGAACTAAGTCCGAAGGACTATAAAATTATACATACACTATGAGCCCACAACATCCCTACTAGGTCTATATCTCAAAGAATTAAAAAAGGGGAGAGGATCTATTTTTACAAAAAATGTTTATAGCAACTCTTTTTGTGGTGGAAAAAGAATTGGAAATTGCATGGATGTCCATCAATTGGGGAATGGCTGAACAAATTGCAGCATATGATTGTAACAGAATAGCATTGTGCTATAAGAAATGATGTGCAGGATTTCTTTTTCTTTTTTTTCTCTTAGTTTTAGAAGATTTTAATTAGTTAATTAATTTAGAATATTTTTCCATGGTTACAAGATTCCTGTTCTTTCCCTCCTCTACCACCACCTCCCTCCCAGAGCCAACACACAATTCCACTGGGTTTAACATGTGATCAAGATCTATTTTCATATTATTGATATTTGCCCTATCGTGATCATTTAGAGTCTATATCCCCAATCAAATCCCCCTTGACCCATGTGATCAAACAGTTGTTTTTCTTCTGTGTTTCTGCTCCCACAGTTCTTTCTCTGGATGTGGATAGTGTTCTTTCTCATAAGTCCCTCAGAATTGTCCTGGTTCATTGTATTGCTGCTAGTAGAGAAGTCCATTACATTCGATTGTACCACAGTGTGTCAGTCTCTGTGTACAATGTTCTCCTGGTTCTGCTCCTTTCACTCTGCATCACTTCCTGGAGGTTGTTCCAGTCTCCATGGAATTCCTCCACTTTATTATTCCTTTTAGCACAATAGTATTCCATCACCAACAGATACCACAATTTGCTCAGCCATTCCCCAATTGAAGGGCATCCCCTCATTTTCCAATTTTTTGCCACCACAAAGAGCTCAGCTATGAATATTCTTGTACAAGTCTTTTTCCTTATTATCTCTTTGGGGTACAAACCCAGCAGTGCTATGGCTGGATCAAAGGGCAGACAGTCATTTAGCACCCTTTAGGCATAGTTCCAAATTGCCAAGCAGGATGATTTCTGAAAAATTTGGAAAAACACAAACTGATGCAAAGTGAAGTGTACACAACCAAGAGAAATGATAGATAGCAACAACAATATTATAATGATGATCAGCTGTGAATGACTTAGCTATTCTGATAAGATAATAGTCCAAGATGATTCCAAAGAACTCTTGATGAAAAATGCTCTTCACTTCCAGAGAGAAAACTGATGTACTCTGAATGTAGATTGAAGCATACTTTTTTCACTTTATTTTACTTGCTTTCTTTGAAATATAGCTAATATGGAAATGCATTTTGCACAATTTCACATATTTAATTGATATCATATTGCTTGCCTTCTTAATTGGTGGGGGAGGAGAGAGAGAATTTGGAACTCAAAATTTTTAAAAAATGAACACTAAGCAAGATAACCATGAGGGACTCAGGTTCAAAATACTAACGGTTGGAGTCTGAGTGCAGATTAAAGCATGTAATCTTCCATTTCATTTCCTTCATGCCATTTTTATTGCATGTGTGATATGTGTCTTCAATTAGAACATGAGCAATATGGAAATATGTATTGGATGAAAGTACTGGTAGAACCCATATCACACTATTTGTTGCCAGTGGGAGTGGGTAGGGGAAGGCAAGGAGAGAGAAAATCCAAGTTCTAAAATGCCAGAAAACAATTGTCAAAAATTATTTCTTCGTGTAACTGAAGAAGTAAATAAATACATAATTTTACAAATGAATGCTAAAAATAAATACATAACATATTTCTCTTTAAAAAAATTATATAGGACTTTGAATGCTGGGGAAACAATTTCCACCTACATCTATCTGCTTTTTCTATCCCCCACCCCACAAGCTTGGCCCCTGATGCTTATTGATGGAGAACTGGTAGATAAAAATCTTCCCTTGGCTCTGCACCCTAATCTATAGATCTGAGAAGAATCAAGGGTTGTAAGGTTTATTTAATGTCAGTAGGTATTTATACCCTGTATATAGTAACGCTTAAATAACAGTAGCTTGACCTGCTACTGTCAGAGAGCCTGTTAGGTGAGTTTCACTGGCAGCTCTTGTCCTCTTGATGGGAGAAGTGCAAGGTGCATGGAGCAAAGACAATACCCAGAAAACTGACCAACACCAGCCTAGGGAAGAGATCCTCTTCCATTCTGTAAGTACTGATCTGTGTTCAGATCAATGCTAAGTACTTAATAAATAGATGAACAACATACTTTTCAAGATATTTTATTTTCAACATCTATTACCTTCTTGGATTTTCATAATACAATCTTGTGAGAGAGATAGCATGGTGAATTATTATCTTTATTTTACAAATGAGGAAATTGAGGCTGAGAGAAGTGAGTGATTCAAGGTCATACAGTTAATGGGAGATATGCCTGACAATCTAATTGGATTTTAAGGTTTATGTATAAAATATGATAATAATAATAATAATAGCTATCATTCACATATCATTTTCAAGTTTGCAAGGTCTATTAATCATATTATCTCAGTTGAGCCTCAAACCAGTCCTATGGAGGAGTAGTTTGATGGCACAGTGGATCAAGAAAGAACCAGGTCTAGAGAAGGGAGATCCTGGGTTCAAATTGGCCACAGATACTTCCTAGCTGTGTGACCCTGGGCAAGTCACTTAACCCCCATTTACCCAATAAAACAGTATTGATTCTAAGACAGAAGGTAAGGGTTTAAAAACATAAGCAAACAAAACAGTCTTATTAGATGGGTACATAATGATTTTCTTAAAGCCTAGTTTTTACCATTTCATTTCCTTACTTAATGAACTCCAATGGCAATCTATTACCTCCAGAATAAAATATAATCACCTCTGCTTTTTAAAAGCCCTTTACCCCTTGTTTCCTACCTATCTTTGTCATTTTTTTACATTCCACATACTCGAAGGTCTATCCATATTGACTTATGTTTCTCATACATGATGCTGCAGCTCTTCTCTGCCCTGACTGCCCTCCATTCCTGGTCTGGAACATTCTCTCTTACTCATCTCCACTTTTTCTTTAAAACAAAACAAAACCCTTTTCCGTTTGCCTTAGAACCAGTGCTAAGTTTCTATTCCAGGGCAGAAGAATGTTAAGGGTTAGATAGACAGTTGGGGTTAAGTGACTTTCCCAGTATCACACAGTTAAGAAGTACCTGAGACCAGATTTGACCATAGACTCTCCCATCTCTAGCTTTGACTTTCAGACCATTGAGTCACCTAATTGCCCTTTAGCTCCACTTTTTGCACCTCCTGGATTCCTCTAGTCCCATTTCAAGGGCCACTTTCTCCAGGCTTTTCCCAGGGGCCAGTGTCTTCCCCTCCAAGGTTATCCTCCAACTATTCCGTTTTTATATTGAATATACTTTTGGTATATATGTGCCATTTCCCCCTTTAGAATGTACACTTCCTGAGGACAGCGTTTATTTTGGCTTTGGTACTTCTGGTGCTTAGCTCAGGGGCCAGCACATAATAAATGCTTGTTAATGGAATGACTGGCTGTTGCCTTGCCCGCGGTCACACAAATGGTCTCGGAGGGGAGACTTGAACCCAGATTTTCCTGATTCAAGTGGTAGGCTGTATTTCCAATACTTCATTTTGGCTGCGGGGAATATTGTTGAAGATTGACCCCTAACCAAGACCTGTAGGGAGTGCCGGTGGCCCAGGGTCCAAAGGCTGGCGGTCCTCTTTCGGAACCCCTCCCCCCATCTCTCTGTGATCAGTCCAGCCCACAGGCTTGCACAGTGGCTGCTGTAGGCTGGCTGCCAGAATAACTAATGCCAGCTCCAAGCTTGGGCGAGCGGCTGCTTATTTAAGACTGAAGTCTCTGGCACCATCTGGGTTTGCATCCGCATTTTGCCGGCTCTTCCTGCTGCAGGAAGGGACATGGACTCAGCTCTGATTGACACTTGGGCTAGTTACCCGACCGAGGAAAGCGAGGAAACGGGCTTACACGGAGCGGAGCTCTGCTGCTCAGCCTCCCACCTGTTTGCGGTTGGGGTCGCTAGGCAGTTCAGTGGATAGGACAATGGGTCTGGAGGCAGGAAGACCTCAGTTTAAATCCAGCCTCAGACACTTAACTAGCTCACTTCAGCTCTGTTTGCCTCAGTTTCCTCATCTTTCAAGTGGGGTTGGTACAATCTTCCAGAGTCGTCCAGAGTCAAATGAGATAACAATGGAACAGGGCGGAGCATAGTGCCCAGTACAAAGTAAGAACCATACAAATGTCAGTTATTAATATTATTTCAACTAAAATTGCATCAGTAACTGAGCAGTAGAGTGCAAAGATCTTTGAAAATCACTCAGAAGAAACAAGAAGCAGAGGGACCGGACACTAATTTGGGGAAGTCCTTTGCCTGCCCTCCATTTATTTTCACGAATGCCATTGACTTCTTGTTGTTCATTTGTTTCAGATATGTCTGAATCTATGTGACACCCTTATGGGCTTTTCTTGGCAAAGATACTGGAGTGTATTTTTGCCATTTTCTATTCCAGATCATTTTTCCAGAAGAGGAAATTGAGGCTAAAAGGGTTGTAACTTGCTCAGGATCACACAGCTAGTAAATGCCTGTGGTTGAATTTGAATTCAGATCTTCCTGATTCTAGCTCCAGCTCTCTATCGAATGCACCACCCAGATATCTATGCTATAGACTAATGAACATCAATAAATGCATTAATTGGTCACAGAATATATATTTATAGTCACCACTCATGAATGACAAAGTATTTTTTCTTTTCTTTTTTCTTTTCTCTTCTCTTCTCTTCTCTTCTCTTCTCTTCTCTTCTCTTCTCTTCTCTTCTCTTCTCTTCTCTTCTCTTCTCTTCTCTTCTCTTCTCTTCTCTTCTCTTCTCTTCTCTTTCTCTTCTCTTCTCTTCTCTTCTCTTCTCTTCTCTTCTCTTCTCTTTCTTTTCTTTTCTTTTCTTTTCTTTTCTTTTCTTTTCTTTTCTTTTCTTTTCTTTTCTTTTCTTTTCCCCTTACCTTCTGTCTTGGAATCAATACTGTGTATCAACTCCAAGGCAGAAGAGTGGTAAGGGCTAGGCAACGGGGGTTAAGTGACTTGCCCAGGGTCACACAGCTGGGAAGTGTCTGAGATCAGATTTGAATTTAGGACCTCCTGTCTCTCAATCCACTGAGCTACTCAGCTGCCCCCTTTCTTTTCTTTGTGAAAACCCTTACCTTCCATTTAAGAACCAAGGCAGGAGATCAGGAAGGGCTGGGCAATGCAGATTAAGGGATTTGCCCAGGGTCACACAGCTAGGAAGTGTCAGGTCAGATTTGAATTTAGGACCTCCCATTTCCAGGTCTGGCTCTCAATCCACTTGAGTACTTTTTTTTTATGGATCATCTAATTTGCCTTTCCCAGGAAACTTGTGATGTTAAGTACCACAGGGATTATGATCCTATTTTACAGATGAGGAAAGTAAGGCAGAAATATATATATATAATATTGTAAAACATCAAGATGAACAGAGCTAGAGCTGGAGGTTAGAGGTCATTTAGTCCAACCAAAGTCATATAATTATCCAGTGTCAGGGGCAGGATTCAAACCAGGACTCTCCTGACCTTCAGGCCAGAACTCTTTTCATATCTCACCGCCTCTCAGCACATGAATAAGTTTACACACATGAATCAACAAATGTAATCTTTTTGAATGTTTGTTTTCTTCAGTGTGTTGTCATGGAAATGTTTGTTCTGGCAGTAGAAGACCAGGTTTCATATCCTAGCTGGGGCATGAACTGACTAACTGTAGGTTTCTTTCTTCCTTCCTTTTTTTACTCTCTCTCTCTCTCTCTCTCTCTCTCTCTCTCTCTCTGTTTCTCTGTCTGTCTGTCTGTCTGTCTGTCTATCCCTTCCTCCTCCTCCTTCTTCTTCATCTTCTGCTTTTATTTTTAAACTCTTACCTTCTGTTTTAAAGTCTAAACTAAATATGACTTCCAAAACAGAAGAGCAGCAAGGGCTAGGTAATGGGAGTTAAGTGACTTGCCCAAGATCACACAGTTAAGAAGTATCTGAAGATAAATTTGAACCTAGGATCTACTATCTCCAGGCCTGGCTCTTTATCCACTGAGCCACCTAGTTACCCCAAGGCATATAAATTTTAATTCAATTCAGCAGATTTTTATTAAGCACCTGCTGTGTCCTAGGCACTGTGTTTACTAAGTAAAATTAATCAGTCTCTGCCCTCCCAAGAGACTACATTCTGCTTGAGAGAGGGGAAGAAGGGGAGGCTCATGGTCTAGCAAGTACACAGATAAATGAATAGAAGGCAGTTGGAGGAGGTGGGGAGTGCTAACAATTGGAGGAAATCGAGAAGCAAAAGAAGGCTTCCTTAATCTTAGTGAACTGAAGGGAGTTGTATTAAATCAGATCTGAACACCTTTCTTGCTCTGACATTCAGAGACCTGCCTATGCTAAGCTGTTAACCTGCTGGTGGATTCTTCAGATTCCTTTGCCAGAGAAGAGAGGCTTTTGTGTAATTGTAAGAGCAATTTAAAATCAATTTCATTTCAAAAAGCATTTAATAAATATTTGTTGCATGCAATGGCACTTGCTATACAAAGACAAAAATGAAATACTCCTGCCCTCAAAGAACTTACATTCTATATATTTGGAGATTGGGAGGATAACATATACACAGATATGTAAGCAAAAATACATTAAAGTAATTATAAGAGGAAACTAGGTGGCTCTGTGGAATGGAGAGCCAGGCATGCTGACAGGAGGTGTTGGGTTCAAATTTGGCCTCAGACACTTCCTAGCTGCATGACCCTGAGCAAGTCCCTTACCCCCAGTTGCCTAGCCCATACCGTACTTCTGCCTTGGAAATGATTCTTAGTATCAATTCTAAGACATAAGGTAAGTGTTTTTTTTTTTATCACAAAATAATAGAGCAGGGGGACCGAACATCTGATGGGGAATTATTAAAGGCTTCTTATAGGAGGTGGCACATGAGCTCAGCAAACAATGATGATCAGAATTTGAAGAGAAAGGGGAGAGAAGAGGACATTCTTACCCTGTAGGGAGGGGCAAGCCAATACCACGGTTAAGAAGAGAAATCCAACTCGTTGGGATTTTCATTCCTATTGAGGAATGGTTTGGAGAGCGTCTCCAGAGGGCAGAGCTCTGTAAGGGGTGGCTTTGGCAGTGGGGCACCGTAGAAGGGGCTGAAGGTGGTTTTTGGGTGGGCAAAGCACTGTATAAGATAGAAAACCAGAGCTCAAGGCACTGAAGACAGACTTGAGGTTCACAATCCAGCCATGAGTAGATGCTGTTACTGGTGGTCATGGGAAATCAGGAGGGACACCTGAAAATACAGAAGTGGGTCTCCAGCCTTCTGGCCATCTATGACCCCTTTGGACCAAAGCTGCCTTCAAATTGGAACACGGATGTGACTTGCTTCAGTCTAATGATGACAAACACCAGGGGAGATGGAGGGCCCCTAGAATGAGAGATCCCTAGATGACTGACAACTGAAATAATCCTTCCCTGATATTATGGAATATAGGGTCCCTTACCTTCCATCTTGGAATCAATACTGTGTATTGGCTCCAAGGCAGAAGAGTGGTAAGGGCTAGGCAATGGGGGTTAAGTGACTTGCCCAGGGTCACACAGCTGGGAAGTGTCTGAGGCCAGATTTGGACCCAGAACCTCCAGTATCTAGCCCTGGCTCTCAATCCACCGAGCCACCCAGCTGCCTTCCCCTGGGGCTAACTTTTAAAATTTTTGTATGTTTATTTGTTCCTGACTTAAATGCCTTCATGATCAACATGAGAATGTCAAAAGTGGTAAAGGAGAAAGCTCCTAAGATTGCTTTGCTGTCTAACTTCCTTCCCTTGCAATGCTTGCTCCAAGCTGTAACTAGGACCTTGTGTCTCCATCCTCAGGTACTTCGAATTTTATGAGGGGGCCTTTTGAATATAACTCCACCAGATGCCTGGAACTTCGCCATGAAATTCTGGAGGTGAAGGTGCTGTCTATGTAAGTGTTCTCTTATGAAGAATTTTCCAGCTAGGTCGGATGGGAGAACTTTTAGCTCAGTGATAACCTATGTGACCCTGGCAAGTCCCTTCCCTGCCTTATCTGTGAAATGACAGGATTGGATTTGAGAACTCCCAAGTTATAGTTTTAATGTTTTATAACCCTATGAAGCCGAGGGGCGGCCCCCAAATCTCAGTGCAATTTTCTGGTATTAAAGACTTAAAAACTTTATGAAGAAAATTTGGGACACTTTGTAGAAAGAAAGGAGGGCACAGGAGCCAGTCAGGAAAACTTGGGTTCAAATCTGGACTCAGATACTTGCTAGCCATGTGACCCTGGGTAGGTTTCTATGCCTCATTTTCTTCATCTGTAAAATAAGGTGGTTGGACATAATGGACTGAAGGTCCTTTTCAGCTTGACATTTGTGTTATGAAACATCTTCCCCATACTTCAGGACAGGAAGAGGGATGGATGGGATGTCTGAATACCTTGTCTGAGCACCCAGGCTCACGTCCATATAGCTGGCCAACTACCCTTACTGGTCATTTTCAGTGAAATCAATTCAGTTCAGTTCAGTAAGACAACTATTTACTATCTATCATGTCCAAGGCATCCTGCTAGACCCTGGATAGCAGAAAAGAAGCCGTTCCTGCCCTCAAGAGGCCCATGTTGTACTGGAAGAGACATAACACATTCTCAGGAAAACATAATACAAATTAATACATGAGCAAAGAAAGGAGGAACCAGACAAAGTACTTGTGTAATTTTTGAGGAGAGAGAGGCCACTATCAACTAGAGGGATTGGGGGTAGGCTGAATGCAGGGAGTGGCGTTGGAGCTGAGCCTTGAAGGGAGAGAGGGGATCTTGTAAAAATTAAATTAGTATTTAGTAATAAAAATATTATATTTTATGAGGTTTATTAAGGATTATTAGAAATCAAGGATACAAAATAAAAACCACATGCCCTTGGCTAATTAGCCCATTCAAAATCCCCAGGCTTAGTTTACTTGCTACATCATTGCAATGGAATGGAAGTGAGCGTGGGAGGCATTACTGCCAGTTAAATACCAATTGTGATCTCTCCAATGTGGAGACTCAGATGAGATTATAGGGAATTCTGGGAAATACCAAGGACTTCTGGGGATTGAAATCTAGGGTTCAAAATCTCCATTTATATAATCTGAACTGCAGGGATGAAGAAGGAGTGAATTCCAGGTCTCAGAATTCCAACTCTAATGCTCTGAGTGTACAGAGATGGAAGATAGGAGCAGGAAGATAGTTCAGAGAACAGCTGGTCCTCTATGGCTAGAATGTATCTTGTGTGAAAAAGAAAAAGATTAAAGAGCAATTAGATTAAAAAAAATGTAGGTTGAAGCCAGTTTAGAGAGGACCTTAAAACCCAAGTGGAGAAGTTTATATTTTGTCCTAGAGGCACTAGGAAGCCATTGACATTTTTCAAGCAGGGGAGGTATGTTCAAACCTCAGCCTCAGGAAGATGATTTTGACATTTATGTGAAGGATGGATTAGAGAAGGGAGAGACCAGAAGAAAGATCAATTAGGAGTCCCTCACAATAGCTGAGGTGACTGATGAAGGGCTGAGTTAAGGAGGTGTCCTTGAGAGCAGAGAGAAAGGTATAGAAGATACAAGAGATGAGGTAGAGAAGGTACAATTGACAGGATATTACAGCTGATTAGATAAGGTGAGGGAAAGAGCTGAGGATGACGCCAAACCCGGATGAACCCGGATGAATGGAAAGATAGTGGTGCCCTCAATAGAAATTGGAAAATTTGGAGGAGTGTTGGCTTTAGGGGAAGTTCCAAAGGGGAAAGAGAGAGAGAGAGATAATTGTAGGAGAAGAGAAGGAGTCCCAGGACAGAGTTTTAGCTGATATTTATATGGGGGGGGGGATGAGAATTAGATAATGAATCAGCAAAGGAGACTGAGAAGAAGTGGTCAGACAGGTAGGAGAACTGGGAAAGAAAAGTATCTCAGAAGCAAAGGGAAGAGAGCATATACAGAAGAAAAGCATGGTCAACAGTGTCAAAAGCTGTAGAGAACTCGCATAGGATGAGGATTAAGAAAAGACCAGTGAAATTTGCAGCTAAGAGATCACTGTTAAATTTTGAGAGACTATTTCATCAGAGAGAAAGCACAAGACGCCAGATTGCAAGGGATTGAAGAGTGAATGTGTGGTGATGGAGTAGAGGTCAGAGAGTAA